>NC_057814.1:370131261-370151230 GCF_018294505.1 Triticum aestivum | reverse complement strand
TGCGCGCGGTGGAGGCTGGATGAACAGGAGCCCGTGGAGGCTGGAGGAGGTCGACGGTAGCCCGTGGAGGCTGGAGGAGGTCGACGGTGGAGATGAACAGTATCCCGTGGAGTCCCGTGTTGCGGTACGCCACACCCCTCCCGATGAATAGGACCCCCGTTTCGACCGTAGGAGGTCCGTTTCGTCCATTTTGCGGTACGCCACACCCCTCCCGATCAACAGGACCCCCATTTCGACCGTAGGAGGTCCGTTTCGTCCGTTTTGCGGTACGCCACACCCCTCCCGATCAATAGGACCCCGTTTCGACCGTAGGAGGTCCGTTTCCTCTGTTTTGCGGTACGCCAGACCCCTCCCGATCAATAGGACCCCCTTCCGAACGTAGGAGGTCCGTTTCCTCCATTGTGCGGTACGCCAGGCCTCGTTTCCATCACCTGTTCCGTCCAAGCCCTCCAGATGAACACGACCGCGCATTCCGTTCCGACCCAGCCGGTTGGCTCACACGCGTTCTGTTGCCTCCCGATGAACACGACGCATTCCGTTGCCTCGCCATGAACACGACGCATTCCGTTGCCTCCCCATGAACACGACGACGACGCTGTTTCTCCGTTCCGACCCAGCCATGTACACGAGCCCTGGCTGTACGTATGCGCGAGTAGGCGTTCGAGACCCCGCCCGTATGTACACATACGTGGCCGTATTTTCTTTCTTGCACCCTGGCCGCTGTACGTACGTGTACATGCTACGTGCGCGCCTCTACTACGACACGTACGCGCCTCTACTACGACACGTGCGCGCCTCTACATCCACCAGTATATATGTACGTACACGTTCGCGACGAGAATGACAACGCTACGTACGCTTCGACCAGGTGGGTCCCGACTGTCAGGCACTTCCTTGCCTGCGAAGATGTAGCTGGTGGGTCCCAGCAGTCAGGGGGCGAATAGTTTTTTTTGCCCGGGCGCACTTCCTTGCGTGCGAAGATGTAGCTGGTGGGTCCCAGCAGTCAGGGGCAGACGTTTTTTTCGTGAAATACGGTGGCCCGTCCGGTGGGTCCCCGCTGTCAGATGGAGGAATAATTATTTTGCACGTAATAAGGAGGCACTTCCTTGCTGCGGCCGTGGACCCAGCTGTCAGCCTCTCTACGTACAGTCCACGTCCGATGGAAGCCGTTCCTTGACCACGTTGACCACGCCGCGCCGAGAGCACCAGGGTGGTGGACGACAGCGAGGCCTAGGAAGGGGATGACGCGGAGCCGGGGAAGACGCGGCAGTGGATGCCCACGCGTAGAGGAGTACGAGGGTTCACTGGTTTGATGCGGTGTGAGGCTGTCGTCGCCGCAGAATAACAGGGGGTGTGGGTGAGTAGAGGGATGCCCTGGCCAGCGGTGGGAGTAGTAGGGGCGGTGAGGCCTCCGCCGCATCGCAGCCGGCCATGGGAGGCAGGAGCACGAGGCACGGCCGGCGCTGGTTTGGGCGGCTGGAGCAAGAAGACTAGAGGTTGAAGAAGCACTACGGCCATTGGATGGACATCGTACGGTCACTGGAGCTAGAATCGTGCATATTGACTAAGTTGACAAAGCCCTCCGTCCCCGTCAACTTAGTAGGCCCACAAGTCAGCCTGCCACTATACTGGGTCCCAGCTAATAGGGGGAGTATTCATTTTTTTGTGCGTAATAAGGAGGCACTTCCTTGCATGCGAAGATATAGCTGGTGGGTCCGAGCTGTCAGCGGCGGTAACGTTTTTTTCGAGAAATAGAGAGGCCCTTTCGGTGGGTCCCTGATGTCAGGTGGAGGAATCATTATTTTGCACGTAATAAGGAGGCATTTCCTTGCGTGCGGCCATGGACCCAGCTGTCGGCCTCTCCACGTACAGTCTACTTCAGATGCATGTCGGTCGTTGACCACGTTGACCAGGCCGCGCCGAGAGCACCACGGCGGTGGACAACGGCGAGGCCTAGGAAGGGAACGACACGGAGGCAGGGAAGACTCGGCAGTTGTTTCCCACGCGGAGGGGAGTGCGACTGTACGGGGGTTTATTGGTTCGTCTGCCGTCGCCAGAGAATAACAGCAGGTGTGGGTGAGTAGAGGGATGGCTAGGCCAGCGATGGGAGTACGGTGGGGCGGTGAGGCCTGCGCGGCAGCAGAGCCGGCCGCGGGGAGGAGGGAGCAGGCAGTCCCGCCGGCGCTTGTTTGAGCGGCTGGAGCAGGAAGAGCAGAGATTGAAGAAGCACGACGGCCGTTGGATGGCTATCCAACAGTCATTGCTTGTGCGTCAACCTTTTTTTAGGAAAGCCTCAAATCTGTGTAAAACAGCATACAACCCATCTGCCATTATTTCTAATAATTTACAGCCCATTTGCTAATTATTAAGGTTTTTTGGAGCCCATATTCTTTTTGTTAGCATTACAGCATATTGTGGCCACGGTTAAAAAATTATACGAAATTTTGCATATTTCGGTGCGGTCCGAACTATTTTTAATCCCGAAATTTCGACTCAGATTCAAACTGATTTTAAAATAAATGTATATCAATATAAAATCCAACAAATTCTCCACACATAAAAATTAATGTAATTTAAAATCTTGAAATGACAAAAAAGATATTTGAAACTAATTGCCGGTTTGATGTGTTTTAAAAATGTACAACCCATTTCTCATTACTGATGGGCCATTTTCTCGGCCAGCCGAATGAAAGCTCTCCTCGTCTTGAAAGATTTGCAGCCCAACAGGCCTGACAAAGCGACTTACTTGGCAAATCACAAAAAAACTGGGTTCTGGCCGTGGACCCAGCTGTCAGCCTCTCCACGTACAGTACTCTTCCGATGGAAGTCGTTCCTTGACCACATTGACCACGCCGCGCGGAGAGCACCACGGCGGTGGACGACGGCGAGGCCTAGGAAGGGGACGATGTGGAGCCGGGGAAGATGCGGCAGTCGAAGCCCGCGCGGAGAGGAGTACGAGGGTTCACTGGTTCGGCTGCGGTGTGAGGCTGCCGTCGCCGTAGGGGCTGGCCAGCGGTGGGAATAGTAGGGGGCGGTGAGGCCTCCCCGGCAGCACAACCGGCCACGGGAGGCAGGAGCATGCGGCACGACCGGCGCTGCTTTGGGCGGCTGGAGCAAGAAGACCAGAGGTTGAAGAAGCACTACGGCCGTTGGATGGACATCGTACGGTCACTGGAGCTAGAATCGTTCATATTGACTAAGTTGAAAGCCCTTCATCCCCGTCAACTTAGTAGGCCCACAAGTCAGCCTCCCACCAAGGTGGGTCCCAGCTAGCCGGGGGAGTATTCATTTTTTTGTGTATAATAAGGAGGCACTTCCGGTGGGTCCGAGATGACAGCGGGGGGAATGTTTTTTTCGCGAAATACAGTGGCCCGTCAGGTGGGTCGCA
The DNA here is from genome assembly GCF_018294505.1 of Triticum aestivum. NCBI lineage: Eukaryota > Viridiplantae > Streptophyta > Magnoliopsida > Poales > Poaceae > Triticum > Triticum aestivum. The sequence goes on along the minus strand of NC_057814.1, from coordinate 370,147,842 downwards.
GCAGTCAGGGGGCAAACGTTTTTTTCGCAAAATACGGTGGCCCGTCCAGTGGGTCCCTGCTGTCAGTTGGAGGAATCATTATTTTCCGCGTAATAAGGAGGCACTTACTTGCCGCGGCCGTGGACCCAGCTGAGACTCTCCACGTACAGTATACTTCCGATGGAAGTCGTTCCTTGACCATGATGACCTTGCCGCGTTCCGTTGCATGCATGCGTCCATGGGCGTGGTGCGTCCCCACTGTCAGCCTCTCACGTACAGTCATCTTCCGATGACTCTCGGTTGTTGACCACGTTGACCACACCGTGCCGAGCGCACCCAGACTGGAACGACCCGGAGATGGGGAAGACGGGGCAGTGGAGTCACAGATGGAGAGGAGTGGGAAACTTCACTGGTTCGGGTGCACGGCAGCACAGCCGCGATGCTGCCCACGAGAGACCGGAGCAAGAACAGAGGTTGAAGAAGGAGCACGGCTGTTGGATTAACATCCAACGGTCCAGCTGCTAGAATCATTTGTGGATTAAGTTGACAAAGCCGTGCGTACACGTCCGCTTAGTAGGCCCACAAGTCAGTCACCAAATCTGACGGGTCCCAGCTGTCAACGGGATGAATATTTTTTTTCGCAAAACAAGAAGGCACTTCCTTCCGTGCGAAGATACAGCCGGTGGGTCCCAGCTGTCAGGTGGAGGAAACATTTTTTTCAGCTTAATAAGGAGGAACTTTCCTTGCGTGCTACCATGGACCTCGTGGGTCCCATCCGTCAGGCTCTCCACGTACAGTCCTCTTCCGATGACTCTCGTTTGTTGACCACGCCGCACCGAACGCAGCGAGGCGGTGGACGATGGCGAGGCCCCGGATGGGAAAGACTCGGAGATGGGAAAACGCGGCAATGGAGTCGCAGATTGAGAGGAGGAGAAGCGTTATAACTGTTTCTGTTGCGGCATGGGGCTGTAGTCTGTGGAGAATAACAGGAGGTGTCGAGGGGTGGAGGGATAGCCTGGCCGACGGTGGGGTAGCGCTTCGCAGCGATGCGTGCTAAGCAAAGCCGCTAGCCGCCGGAGGCTGGACCAGGCGGTCCCGGCGACGCTGGAGGAAGAAGACGAGAGATTGAAGGTGCATGCCGACCGTTGGATATAAATCCAATGGCTATGGATGACACAATCATTTGTTGACCAAGTTGACAACGCCCTGCGTAGGCTTCGACCTATTGGCCCACATGTCAGCCTGCAAAAATGTGGCATATATTTAACCCATGTTTTCTAGAATGTACAGTCCATTTGCTGGGCTGGGTGAACAAATAATTTCGCGTCAATCAGGCCCATTTATATTTTGTAAGAAATCCCAGCCCATTTGCACTTCCTTGAAATACACGTATTAGGTGGGCTCGTTAAATATATAATGTTATGTTAGAAGGAGCAATTAATATCAAAGAATAAACCGGAGAGGCACATTATATATATATATATAATTAAGAAATTAGCGAGTTATTGCTCAAAATAAAAATGAGCGCGTTATTATTAAATTGGTCCTTAAAATCTTCGCAAGCTTTTGTAAGCAATCACCAGGATTTTCCTTGCCTGTGAGTCAAAAACAACCAGGATTTTCCTTGCCAACTTCCGTTAAACATTTACTTTTATAAGTTAATAACACGTGGGATGTTTTTATAATGTATATATAAGTCTCTATAAAATATACGATAATATTAATAATATAAATATATATAATGTGGTTAGAAGGGAAAACATAAATTGGACACAACATTACTTTTATAAGAGACCTGCGTTTTATACCCCACAGTAGGCATACTAACAAGTTCACACACAAATACAACAGAAAAGGTAAACATTCATATCAAACTCAGGTTCAAAGGACACGTTCATATTCATAGCCAACATTCACTATCAACAACTCAAAAGATTCATATATACACAAGCTCAGCATATCTATGCATCCAAATGATTGATAGATCACACGACAATATTCATACATAATTCACAAAAAGATTCAGATATACACATGTTCAGTATGTTTATGCATCTAAATGATTGAGATCACAACCAATATGATCCATGGACGAACTTTAATTACCTAGGGTACAGAATGGTAAATGGTGTTCAATCGGAGGTACTTCTTGCTAAAATTAGTTCTTGTACGAGTAAACTTTCGAGTACATAAGAGGCAGCACAGACAATCTGAACTTTGCTTGAAGGTTTATCCTCAAATAGTGGCCTTGTGCCGAGGGAGGTTTGAGCAACTTGGCCACTACATTCATCCAACTAGTTTACTGCCTCATCTTGGTCCTGTATCTCGCCAAAATTCTACATTGCAGACGAGAAAGGAGGCGGTTGAGAAAATGAACCACCCAAATTTTTTGTGCAGTTCAACTGAAATGGAGCATCCTTGGCGTGCAGACTGATTAAGTGCCAGATGAATATATGCGTCAACCAACTTGTCTGGAATCTTTAGACTCCATGCCATATAGTTTGCTACCATATGTGCCGATAACCAAAAGGCACAAGTTGGGACCAAAGACTGGACTGCGTTTTTCTGTGCTATGCACCAAGCAATAATTTTGGCGTTCACTCTCCTAATACTTGGAGTTTGACAATTGGTTGACGCCGGTTGATACTCGAATGAATATAGGCACTTCTTGTCAACATCGATGATTGTCTGAGTGAACTTTGGAGTACATAGCAGCAGCATAAGTACCTGTCCATCTGATCATTTTGTGCAGTTCTACTGAAATCACCCGATGTAATGATTTGCCTGCGAGTTCAGGCTCCAAATTACTCCTTTATGAAATCGGCAAACAGTAGCACAATACCAAATTACCAATACATATGAGAGGCACAATAATCAGGATAAAGACCAGTACCAACCTGTGTGAGGTAGCATATCAATTACTATTTCATTTGACTGGAAGCCGAGATAAGCCAAGCGACTGACAGCAAAGGAAGAAAGCAAGCGGAGATTAGCGACTGACAGGAAAGGACGGAAGTTGTCGAGGCAATGAAGCACCCAAAGTTTTTGTGCAGTTCCACCAAAATCGAGCATCCCTGTTGGCACATATATTGAGAGAGTGAGATTACTGTAATAGTGGGACTAGTTGATGAAACATACACTAATAAATAGAAGCACCCTCATTAACTTAATGGGTAAAGTTAGCAACATAGTAGTCTTGCTTAAAGAGAGGTATTAGTTTATTTAATCAGTGCCAATTAGATCAACTCAACACTCAAAGCATTGCCATTTATCATAGGTTGCAAAACTTTAACGTGCAAAGATAAAGGAGTTTCTCATGACAGTAGCACGATACAAATGGAGATGACAGCAAACTAATATGGATGAAGGCCTTAGGCCCATACCAACCTGAGAAAAAGAGCTTATTCATGTAGTCCCATAAGAGATGATAAAGCACTCACTGGAATCACACAATAGTATATATTTTCGTGCACTTCAAATGTATGGTTGAAATCACTCTTGTTTACCAGTGCTGAGATTATATCAAAAGATTATCAAGAACTTCCAGCAGAGTTAAAGCACTGGCTAGGATACAGTTCATTGTATTGTCTTGTGTAGTTCCACTAAAATGTATGATTGGCACAACATGATCCCTGTTTGCACAAGTAGGAACAAGGTGAAACCTTCATTAGCTTAGTGAGAAAGGATAGGAAGACATTAGCATATTACTCAAACAGTAGCATCAAATTCATGATGGACAATACGCAAAACATTGCCTCATTGAACCAATGGCAATAAATTGACATGCAAAACAATAGCACTATTATGTCATGACACTAATAATATTCCCTCCCTGCTCCACCACATGATTCACCTCCATAGACAAACATACACACGTACATGATTCAGCATAGGGTCCTACTAAAGATTTGTTTAACTCCAACAGGAAAATTAGGCAGTAATAAATTAGTGGTACTTAAGTACTCCGAATTAATTAAGTGAGATAGCAGAAGTGGAAGGGCTCCCTGGTGGATCGTCTCACATGTAAGGTAGTCGTCGCCGGAGCCCTTGAATGGCCTCGACTGAGGCCTCTGGCTTCAGCAAGATTGCCTTGGCACTGTTTTTTCTTCTTCTTCTTCTTCCTCTTCATGCTCTGTTTCTCTTTCTCCTCACCAGTTGGTGAAACCAAGTACATGATTGGCCTTCTAATTCAGAATTGGTTTTGTCAGTGAGGGAGTGCAAGTGTACTAGTAAAAAACATCATTATTTTCTCATGGCAGTCGGAAAATAGAGATGAACACATGCATTAAATATCATTCTTACCTAAAGGAAGGTTATGGCGCCAATATGGATGATGAGGATTGGAACACAGATCTCCCTTTGTGCAGTTCCACCAAAATGAACCAACTGTTCCATTCTGACATTCCAGTTAAACAGCACAAAAGTCACTTCTTTTAAGCAGAGTTTTGTGCAGTGCACCAAAAGGTCACAACAGCAACCAGGTGAATTGGATATCCCTGTTTGCACAAAAAGGCACAGAGGAAACAGTCAGAGTCTCAAACAATTACAGGCAAAAACATTTTGCTAAACTTGTCATGGATAATAACAATGGCATGGCTTCATTTTTACCAGGGACATTAGATTAAGGACAGCTAAGGCTGCGTTCGGTTCACAGGTTTGGTGCAGGATTTTCGTAGGAACACAATTCCTACGGTATTCTTTCCCTTCCAACCGTTCGGAACATGGGAAAGGTGAATAGTGTTTCATAGGAAAGCTGGTCTGGTAGTACTTATTCCATAGGATTAGAAACATCCACGCGCTGCTCATTTTTTGGACGGAAGCCCGAGGCAGGCGCTCGCTGCCATGCGTTAGACATGTTGCTGTGCTGTGTTGCCGGAATAAAAAAATCAACCTATGTGTGGTACGTGAGGTGAGGACAAGAGTAGTCACTGTGCAGTTGAATAAACAAATAGCATCTCATACTGCCAAGCATGCTACTCTAAAAAAACAAATCTGTACATTTTGTAGTCCATCCGAACACATTCTCTTGAGAGTTTCCTCTGGTTCGTTGTTCCATAGTTTTATACCTACATTCCTTTCCTATTCCTCTATTTTCATCAAGACCTATGTTTTCTGGCCCTTTATTCCGAACGGAGCCTAAATATTTGGTATAAGGGCATGGGACAGTGGGTGCACCAGCAGTCCAGCACCATGTACGTAAACAGGGGCATAAAGTGGTGATTCATAGTTTGTTGCCCCGAGAAACAAACATCCAAGAAACATATCTGGGTTGGTCCCATTTTTGTTCACTCTAGCCACCTACTCCTATGTGTGGATAGCAAATCTAGTCCTGGTCATACCACTATGTACAGCGTTACCCCTATATTTCCCTTTTCGACCAAGAGACCGGTTGGATGACCAGTCTGTACTACTTTCACCCCCTTTCCTTCCTGTTTGTACCAAGTCCGATGTACATACTAAATTCTCCCACCCCCACTTTATTTCTTGTTTGAACCAAGCACTCCCTCCGTCCGGAATTACTTGTCATCAAGATGGATGTGTCTAGAACTAAAATACATCTAGATACATCCATTTCAATGACAAGTATTTTCGGACGGAGGGAGTACAAGATTCGACTCCATGAAGTAGCTTTACCTCTAACAATAGAAGAAAAAAATATGTGACGTTGGACCATCCGATCGAGAGGGGCTGAGAGGTAGAAAACGATGCACATCCAGCGACGTAGCAAGCTGGGGAAGTAGAGCTAAGGCAGTTTCAAACGAAGATATACCTGAAGGTCGTCGGGATGTAGATAGGTGGGCGGCGGGAGGCCGGATCCGCCACAGGCAACGACGAAGGGATCGGAGGACCTCCCGCGCCAGCGCTCGGCCAGAGATAACGGTGCGGCCGGCAGTGGGTCTCCTCCCTCGCTATCGACGACGGCCTAAACGCTGCCCCTCCTCCCCTTCACCTGCGGAGGGGGATACGTCCGGATCTGTAACCAGCGGTGAGGATAGAAAGCCAGTGTTTTTTGAAGGGAGAAAGACAGTGTTACTACCCCTATCGTGTTTAGATCTGGAGAGGATGAGAGTGTGTGAATAGAGCAACCCTAGCAAGCAAGCGCGGAGGCTCCGGCCTATATATACGTAGTGGGGTAGTTTTCCTTTTTCACTCCATCAAAACAATCGTTTAAAATTGTGTACTACTACATGCCAGGTCGCGGTTTTTTTAGTTGTTGATTTTTTTTGAGATAGCTACCCGCTTGTTCCAAGTGGTGTTACGGTGTGCCAGGTCGCACTTTGTATCGTTCAAGTCTGGTACTACAAGTCCCTCCATTAAATGAACAACCACCCCCTCGTAAAAATTGTGAACAAGCCCACGGCTAAAATTAGCGGAAACGTGGGTTGCCCCAACATGCATTATTATTTATATTTTCTACTCCCTCCGTTCCTAAATATAAGTCTTTTTTATAAGCCACACCTAAGACAAGAACTTTTTTATTAGCAGTGAACCCCACATGTCATAGACACAAAAATTGTGGCAAGATTCCCTTAGGCAAGCCAAAGTGTGTCTAACAATTTGAGCAACTCAGGTTAGGCAAGTGTGGAAAGTGTGGGAAAAATAATGTGGCAACATAAGACAAACATAGTCACAATCCAAAAAGCCCCATAATTTTTTGTGACATGCATGAAAATTTGGTTAGTTAAATTTATAGTGAAAATTTGGCAAGGTGCATCAAATCAACACATGCAAGTATCAAAAGGAAAGTCACGGCATGCATGCATGCGTTGTACTCCCTCCGTTTCCAAATATAAGTCTTTTTAGAGATTGCAACAAGTGACTGCATACGAAGCAGAATATATCTACTCCTACATACGAAGTAGCCCATTTGAAATGTGTAAAAAGACTTATATCGAGTGCAGTGCTTTGATGTGTCGCGTCAACTCGTACAAGACCGAGAAATTTGATTACTACAACGCCCTCTCCCTCGCGGACTGAGCTCCGGTGCCTTAACTGCAACTGCCTTTGGCTGCATGACAGGAGGGCCAACCACCTGTTGGGCCCACCTGTCATAGACGCAAAGGCAGGAGCAGTAAGTAGAAGCTTTCGCTACACGCTATCCCTCCCGCACGAGGTGGACGGGCATGCAGTAGTGGATTCGATACTGTAGAAGTAGGAGTAACATCATTGTTCGTCTTCTCGAAGAGGCGAAGAGCCAAGCGCAACCCGAACGTGGCAGTTGCAAACGCTCGCGTGGTGCGGTTCCTTGGATTACTAGCCAGGCTCTTGCATGAGACAAAATTGCTATTGTTTAACAATTAAACTCCATTATCCATTGGTTGATACTCATTCTGCATAGGTCCACGCGCTTAGCACCGTTTCCTCCTGGGGTCACCAATGTTTATTTGCTAATTAATAGCATTGCATGCAATGAACTAGCCATTGCAAGTCATTAAAAGCATGCACACCTCTCATCTCTTATTGGTTGATATGTCAAGAAACAAGAAAATAGGTAGAAGTTAATGCACCGCGCCTAAGTGTTTTGGGACTATTTGGCTTTCGTAAGATGACTTACACACCTAGACGGAGGGAGTAGTATAGCCCTGTAAACCGGAAAGGAGTATTTTCCTTTCTAGATATTTCAACAAGTGACTAGACTACACCGTGTGCAGTACTCCCTCCCTTCCGGTTTATAGGGCTCAAATCTCAAATCTCATGAACCAAGGCATTTTGCGATTGGAGGAATGTATCTCGTACTTTAAAAAACTACCCTAATTAAACTCATGCATTAATTACGTAGTTCTCTCGTTTTCCTCTCCGCCTTGGTCGCGGTGCACAATATTGAGCACTCCTATATGACTAGCCGCTCTATCTACATGCGGGACATTTCAAAGCATCCGGGCCCGCGTGCCATCCGCCAAATCACAGCGAGGTGCTACAGTCGAGACTCACCTGTCACCCCGGTGTGTCCGTCATGACCCGTCATATCACAAAACCCACACCTTTACCAGCAGTGGTAAGGTGGCCTCCAAGTTGGACTGGACGAAGCAACCATCATTTCACTGGAACGCTCGTTCAAGCCCTTTCTTCCCTTTCTTGAAGAAAACCTCACTCCAGGCTACTCACTTCTGCCATTTTTCTTCTGTACCGACGAAGGAAAGGTGGGCGAATCAGTTATGTTGCTATATTTTCATTCCAAGAATCTTATTTTTGCGAAGCACCGACCAATTCTCACATCCTATTCTTTTCCCGTTTTCATTGCGATTATGGTTTCCTTTTGATTGCTTTTTGTTTGTCAGTTCATTGATGGATCCTGGAGCACTAGGCAAAGAGTTGCCGGCAGACAACCCACTGGAGACAGCGATCTCCAGGAAGCGAGCACCGACCAACGAGTTGACCATGTTGGCGGGCCAACCCATGGAGACAAAGAACTCCAAGAAACAAGCACTGGCCAAAGAGTTGAGGACATTGGCGGACGAACTCCTCAAAGAAAGTTGGAAGAACAGCAAGGGCCCCACCGTGCCTACCCCAGGAACTCTGATTGCCACCTATGTGAGGCTAATATGTTAGGGTAAAAAATAATGGCTTATTACCATAGTTGTGGTTTTTGATTATTTGCAATGTGCTTGCTAATATGTTAGGGTTGTGCAGGTGCCGGTGGACGTCCTTGATGATTCTGATGTTGTGGCCCGTCCTGTTGGCACCGCCCCGGAGATCGATTCCGATGCCGCTGTCCATCCTGTGGACATCGCCCCAGAGATCGATTCCGATGTCGCGGTCAGTCCTGTGGACATCGCCCCAGAAATCGATTCCCATGCCGCTGTCCGTGTTGTGGTCATTGCCCGAGAGATCGATGACAAGAAATAGTTGGTCGCGCTAATCCTTCAGGGTAGTTTGCATTGCCCTGTGTTTAATTACCAGAACGATGCGTGTTATCAAACCATCTTAGGGCTAGTGCACTGTCTTGTGTGGGCGGATCTTGCTACTTTTGTTTGATAGTGAATCATGCGATGAATCATGCGAACCCTCTCCGAGTTACGGAAACAGATGTATCCTCACCAGCTTTTGATGTAATATATGGCATGCTTAGATGTATGTTTGAACTGTTTATCATATCAGCAGGGCTTGTTTGATGATTCTTGGTGTTAGTAGGCTAGCTACTGTGCGAGCTATAGTACTTGCAAAACACTCGCTGAAGAGAAACATTTGGGCCGATGAGCTCGTGGTACGCTTATACTTATCCCTCGTCGATCGACCAATAGCCCTAGCTCCTAAAATTGTAGGCTTAGCGATCGATCAGACAATAGTCGACATACATTCATGCCTCATTTGGTTCATAGGGTAGGAAAATCGTAGCAAAAGTACAGAGAACGTGCAACACAAAATCATAGCAGTGCAGAGACGTACTCCCTCCATTCCAAAATAGATGACCTAGGCGGGCTAGTTTGGCCTAGTGGGTTTCAGTGCTATGACGTGGTACAGTGCCGTCCAGTCTTTGCGTGTGGTAGCAGTATTGCGGGTACAGTAAGTTTTCTTGAAGAAGCGGAATTCAACGAAGTCATGATGGTTCCTTCGTCCGAACAACTTACAGTGGGAAAGGTTGGGCCTGCGATACGACCGGGGTAGACCAGGATAATTTTGTGCATGGCAGGTGGACCAGGATGGTCAACGTCCCACTTGTCGGCGAATGAAAGTATTCTTTCCGATACAGAGGACGAGCAACGAGTATTCATTGTTTATTTTTTATGTAAGCTATTGTCTCCACTGTTACGACGGAGGAGTGTGAAACACGGCAGCCCAGTGAACTTGGCATGTGCACCACTCCCTCCTTCCTCATGTAATGCCCAGGTTACAACTTTTTCTCACTTTCTCTCTATCTATTTCCTCTCAAATGTTTTTTACCTTTCTTTTTTTAAGACTCAATTGTTTCTTATGCCTTTTTTAGAATTATTTTTTTATACCTAGGAGCACGTGTAGAGACGGGCTCTTGCAGAGCCCACTCCTTGACTTTGTCAATGCCTCTCTCTCCTCCACATAAGGAGTACTACTTGCTATGCATGCATGCGACGGGCAGCTGGCGTCTTGAGGGGCCAGGGCGGTGAGAGCGGGCTCCGGAAGCGGTCCAGACTCCAGCATGGCCCACCTCACATTATCACCATATATTTCTTGGAGTCCGTGCACGGCGGGCGGGCGATATCTTCTCCCTCCCCCGTTTCTCTCTTCTCAGCCGACGCCCGCCGAGCGATTAGATTTCGGCTATCGACGGTTTATTCAATTACGGTCCCACATGTCAGTGAAATTGCAAGACAACGCGTGTCCCCTCTGGTGAGCGGTGTGTGAGCCGGACTGTTGGGGTTGCTACGCGTACGAGTCGTAAGTGTGCCGCCTTTTCCTTTAGAACTTGCGAAGCGTAACATTTTCGCGCGATCGATCGATAGAAATCCAGAACAAAATGACGAGGGCGGTGCTTTCCCGCTCGTTAGGCGGGCTAGTTCGAGTGATATGATGCGCTACAGTGCCGTCCACTTGCTCCATTTTTATGTAAGCAAGAGTTTACACTCTTACGCGGGAGGAGTGCGAAACACCGCGGATCTGATTATGATCGAGGGATAACTGTTCCCTGCCAAATAATGGAGGATTGTTAGCGATTATAGCATGATAGTTAGGGCATCTCCAGCGCTGGCCCACAAATTTACATCGGCATCTGTCCGAGGACACTGATGGATGCCATCCGATCTGCCCGCATGCCTTTCGACAACTATATGAACTAACTGGACGAAATTCATGCAAACAAAGCAAATTTCAAATTAACCGGATGAAATTCATTACATTTCGAAAACTTTTCCTACAAACTGGACGAAATTCATTACATATTTCGCACAAACCATACTAAAACCTACTGTAAACCTAATCTAAATGATCGCCGGCGCCCGACCACCATGTCCGGCCATGAACCCGAGAAAGCCGGCCATTGCCTTTGCCTCCTCCTCATCCGCCTCGATAACCTCTTCCTCCAGAGCACAAGGTTCTGAAGATTTCCGCCTCCACATCACCGTCAAGCGGCTAATCGGCCGCCGATGTTTACCCCACCAAGCTTGGCGTCGACTGAGTGGAGTAGCGGTGGCCTTCCTGGGACCAGAACGGCGGGGACCTACCGTGTACTACTCTTCCTCGCTGCCGGCTGCGCCCGCGCACGCGCGCCGGCTTCGTGGTCGTGGCGGCGGAGGGCGGCCGGGCGGGTGCTGGCGATCTCCTTCGTTTGCTCCTGCGACAGTACGTCGAAGAGAGCTTTGGAGCGTGCCGGGAGCGGAGCCGCCGATGTCCCTCGTCTGCTCCTGCGACAGTACGTCCAAGAGAGCTTCGGAGCGCCAGGAGGCCATGGTTGAAGTGGTGCCGACAGAAGGAAGGGACCGGAGGAGAATAATTGTGGGTCTTTGGCTATGGCTAGGAGCTGGGGCTCAAGTTAATATAGCGGGCGAATGGCAATGAGCCGCGGCAGACGGATGGACAACTGGCGCCGGAGTAGGTTCGTCCGGCGTGAATGCGGACGTTGCTTCAGTGACTTAACTGCAGATGCGTTTGGGTTACTGACATGTAGGCCCAACGGGCATCTGGCTCGCATGTCAGTGACACACCAATTGCACCTGCAGTTAAGTCCGGTGAATGCCGCATTGACATTCTGGAGAGACGGTGACCGTTTTAGGCGGGAAGCGCGCGCTAGCGATGGAAAGGGTTTCGGTGTGCAGTGGCACTAAGATCGGTCGCTCACGATAGTACATACTCCGTACCATACTACCATAGTACCCTCTCTAGCTTAGGCTGTTTTATAGATTGTCGTTGTGATGGATGATATACATGAGCAAGGCGGTCCGAGTATGACCGTTGGTGTTGAGCCAGGTGAATACATGCTCCGCGTTCGCGTAGGCCTCCATCAAACGTCTAAACAGTAATGTCAGGCACCGCCGGGGCGCGCAGGTGATGGGCTCGCCGTTTGTGTTGCGCCATGAGCAGGACTTTGATTTAGAGGGCGACGTGCATGCATTAGCATGCTTTGACAGCGTGAGCGTGAGTGTCTGACGCGAAGTATTTCATTTTCATTTGGCTGACAAGGGTGCGTTGCAGCGACGAGTCCGTGGTTTGATTCCCCACATACGCATAATTTTGGTTTTTTCAGTATTTCTTTCTCCATTGACAGGTAGGCCCGCGTAGATAGATAAAGAACACGAGCTTATGAGGCGCATGCGGACTGTTTGATTGGTCAACCAGACAAAGACGAAGCTATACGCTGAGCCAGTGACCGTATAATCACCATATCTCGTATACAATGATCAAAGTGAGCTATCAAGACAAGTTTGATGACCGCCAATGCATTTTACTCGGTAATAAATGACCAGGATTGAAGGGGAATCCAAATTTGCTTCGTCGTCTGTCCTTGAGCTCTTGACAAACCAATGCACTATACGGTTGTCCGGCCACTCCACCCCAGAGCTCTCACCAAGCGTCGTTCATGCCACCGCGCCGCACACTAACCGGTAAGGCAGCGATGGCATCCCGCCGCGCCGAGTTCCTCGCCGCCCACGACCGCACACAAAATGGTAGGGAAGCGATCGCATCCCGCCATGCCGAGTTCATCGCCGCTCGCGACCTCACAACTATGTGGGAGGAATTTGAAGATGCCAAGGCCGAATGGGTGGTAGAGCAAGAGGCGGCCAAAGCCGCACAGAGGGAGCGGAAAAGTCAGAAAGCACTCAAGAAAAGAGAGGCCCGCCGCCGCAAGAAAGAAAAGGACGCACGCGCTGCTGCGGAGAGGTCGGCGGAGATCCAAGCACGGTGGGGTGTCGCCGACAAAGCCGGGAAGGAGAACGATGGCGTCTGGCCAGCATGTGAGAAGTAGTAGTACTAGTAGTTAGTGTGTGTGTCTGTGTCTGAGTACAAGCATGTACCAATACTACTAGTTACTACTGTAGTTTTTAGAGCAAATTACCAGTACATTAGCCTATACTAAATGGAAAAATTCCTATCCTAAGCATCAAATGGCATCTCTTTCTCTATAGGAATTGAGATGCATGTCATCTCACTTCCTATGATTTTCATATTCCTATCCTATGAACGAAAGGAGGCCTCTATTGGAGTAACTACTGTAGCTAGCAGTACTGCTGGTATAGTAGTTTTCTTCAAGAAGCGGAATTCAGCGAAGTCATGATGGTTCCTTCGTCCGAGCAACTTCAAAGTGGGAAGTGGGCCTGTGATTTGACGGCTCATTAGTCATTGTTACTGCGGCGCGACGACCTGGGTGACTCTCCCTTGGAGTTCTGCGTGCATGGCAAGTGGACCAGGATGGTCGACGTCCCACATGTTGGCGAACGGAAGTATTCTTTCCGATATCGAGGATCAAGGAAACCGCGTGGTATAGTATCACTGTTGATTGGTTTGCAAAAAAAATAGTATCACTGCCGATTTATAATTATTTTTTATTTCTGATGAATGCTAGCGTTTCAACTCTTACGACGAAGGGTGCCAAACACGGCACGTGCTGGATGTCCCACACGTCAGCGAAAGGAGTGGGACATGAACAGCGTGGTAGAGCCCAGCGTAAAAAAACAGCGTGGTAGAGCGTCTCCACTTCTTCCACTTCTGGGTCGGAGACCACACGTAGTAGTACTTAGTGGTATGAATGATACAAAGTGCGACCTAGAGAGAAAGACACGTCTAGTTGGAAGGTCTCGGGGCATACACGTAAACAAATATAAAAGTTAATATGTGCCTCCAACTAATATAGTAGTAGTAGAGTACTTAGGCACGTACTCCATAACATCACCGTGCATTGCACGTACAACATTTAGTGGTAGTACGTAGTAAGAGACAAATGCCGCCCAAGAGTTCCCTTCTCGACCTACTTTTGGGTGTTTGGTAGAGGGTATGGAGGGTGCATGAGTCCACACTAGTTTAGCACAAATACACTAGAAGCATGCATGAAGAGGGGTGTTGAGTTGAGCATGCATGAAGAGGGAATAACTATGCTGAGACGAGAACGCAACCAAACACACCCTATATGCCACGCATGTTCATACCATTTGTGCCTTTCTACTTCACTTACTGCGCTACATTACTCAGGTTCGTACGTCCACTCCTGGGTACATGTCCTTCTCGTAGTTCCAGTCCCACGTGTTCTTCATATAGATGGAACGATCCTTGCATAACACGTGCACCTTGATGCTAGATGTCTCGCGTGTTGGCAAAAGGATGAACAAAGCTCACGTAAAAAAATAGAGTGGAAGAACATAGATTCCGGATGACCGAGAAGGAGCAAGGAACCTCGTGGTGGAGCGTCTGCACTCATAATATTTAATATTATTCAGCGATATAAAATTAACCAATCATCTCCATAGTGCACTAGAAGAGTGCGAAACACGGCAGCCCAGTGTAGTTACATCATACTAGTACATGGCTAACCCACGCTATCACCATATTTCTTGGCTTCCGTGCAACACCTATCCCTAGTAATCCAGCAGCCTGTATCGCTTCTCCCTCCTCGTCTCTATCAAAGTGCGGCGGGCTGGCATTTCTGCCGTCTATTGAGGTCGGTTAACTATCACATGTTAGTGACATGCCAAGAGCATTCTAAAAAAAATTCCTTTCACGTTCCGTTTTCAAAAAGAAAAAAATCCTTTCACGTAAGAATTTGCCTGTATGCTTTGAGCAACTTGCATGTCCTATACTGCTCCTGTTTGATACTCTAACTTAGCTAGAGGTTAGACTAACTCATGACTAACCCTGAACTAACTGTAGCCAAAGAGGTGTTTGGGTGACAGGGTTAGATTGACAATAAATGCACTTCATGGAGAGAGAAAAGTGATTTTTCAGTGGTCCCAATGAGAACTATCTCCAGTTAGCACCTCTTGGGTGGGATAGTTTTTTCTTGGTGGGTTCGGTGCAACTTGCTCCAATTTAAACCCTCATGCTTGGATACTTTAGGGCTATTTGAGACCCAACTAGCTCAAACTAACTCTAACCCATGGATCCAAATAGGGCCTATGGCCAGTCTCGACGCGGAGCAGTCGCGTGCACCGGGAAGTGGCGCTCTCTCGGTCGTCGCGCCACTTCAAAGCCGGCGCCCGTGAGAGGTCGCCTCCGCTCTGGCCGGGCATTAATGCGGCACTGACGCTCCAGGGCGACGCTGACCGTTTCACGCGGGAAGCGCGCGCTGGCAAGGGAGTATAGATTTTGAACCGTTTCAGGTGTAGTACTGGTAGTTTGCAAAACTACTCAATTATTGCACTCAGTTTCCTAAGAAATTGTGGTAAAAAACATTACTCCATAGTCCTCTTCCCTTCTCCTTCCTCTTCCACCGCCCGCGCACGTCCGCGGGAAGCGACCGGTCAACCCTTATATAGGAGTGCTAGCACAAAAAGATGCATGCATGACCACTAAAATTTCCATATTAAAGCGCCGCTCCGGCGGGAGTATGGCGTATGCTGTTACCTTCGGCCGGCCCATGGCTACCGGGCGACGGCGACCAAAGAAGAGGCGGCGGGAGGGGAATGAATGCAGCTACTGTTTGGGTTCGCCTTCCGGCTTAAATAAATGCGCAGCATCACGTGTACCCGCAGGTGCACAAATTGTAACATACGTGTCTGCTTAAGTGGGCGTCACGTAACTGGTGTGTGTGTGAGAGAGATTCTGAGAGACAGAGTGCGTGTGTGCGACTCTGGTCTTCGGACATGTACTCAACCTTTTGCATCGGGATATAAGTATAATGGTATTTACTTTAGCTAGTGATTTATGTGGCCATGTTAACGTGGTTGTGTCAAAAAAATGTCACTTCCTGCTCGTGATTTGCGTTATATAATTACAAGCAAGATTCTCGTGCATTGCACGGAACATCAATATGCATTTTTTTACAGAACACCTGTTGTGATTGACCCATGCAGGAGTAATCTCATGTGTAAAAACTAATGATATCTCGAGAATTTTATCAGAAAACCGGTATCTCGAGAATGTCATCGAAAAAATAAAAGATGAGAGATAAGGCGATGAGGAGTGGAGCATGGTGGTGACTGGTGGTCGGAATGGGCGGAGGCATGGGGATGGATGGCGCCGGCAGGCGGCAGCGGCCACCGTGCATGCTAGATTGTTCCAGAGACTTATTCCTTTTTTAATTGCTGAGCAATGAGGTTGCGGGAGATAATGACATGGAGAAAGGTGCGGGTATCTTTTGTAAAATTATCATAGTTTGCTTTCTATCCTCAGATATAGATCATACGGTCTGTATTACAAGATGACAGGCACACCATCACCGCCAACTCGTTTTTTTATAAGGGTACAGATGATAAGTTTGCTGACTACTAAAGTAAAGTGGAATTTGTCCATGTTATGCAAGTAAATAAAGGTGATTGTTTATCATACGGGTAAGGTTGGATGAAGGGTGGTAGGAACAAATGCTCCGCCTAGAGGATGTGTGTGTGAGATGGAGTCTTAGTGTGTGTGTGGGGTGTGTGTGTGTGTGAGAGAGAGAGAGAGAGAGGAGAGAGAGAGAGATGAAGTCTTAGTTTGCGTGAGTGTGAGAGAGAGAGAGATGGAGTCTTAGTGTGTGTGGGGGGTGCATGCGTGCGTGCGTGTGTG
>NC_057814.1:370128366-370130882 GCF_018294505.1 Triticum aestivum | reverse complement strand
TAGTGTAACGCCCACGATGCGGCTATATCTCCCACGTGTCGAGGCACGACTTAGAGGCATAACCGCATAGTGGTTTTGTCGCAAGAAGGGTCATCTTCACACAATCCCATGTAATGAACAAGAATGGGATAAAGAGTTGGCTTACAATCGCCACTTCACACAATACATAAATATAATTCATACATCATCCAAAATACAAACATATAGACCGACTACGGCCAAAATCCAGATGAAAATAAGATAACCCCAAATGCTAGATCCCCGATCGTCCCAACTGGGCTCCACTACTGATCATCGGGAAAAGACACATAGTAACGACCACGTTCCTCGTTGAACTCCCACTTGAGATCGACCCCATCATCTGCACTGGCATCGTCGGCACCTGCAACTGTTTTGGTAGAATCTGTGAGTCACGGAGACTCAGCAATCTCACACCCGCAAGATGAAGACTATTTAAGCTTATAGGAAAGGATGGTGTAATGAGGTGGAGCTGCAGCGGCAAAGCATATATGGTGGCTAACATACGCAAGAGAGAGCGAGAAGAGAAGCAACGGAACGGTCGTCACCCGGTTTACAAGACATTTCGACAATGGTAAAACAAGACCAGCAAAGCCACCCGAATATGCCGGCAAATCCTGATAGGAGCTGCACATATCTCGTTCTCAGGGCACACCGGATGGGCAAGACGTCGGGTTGGCATAGACCCTGGTTGCTCAGGGGGCGCCGGACATCGCCCAATTTGGGCCAGCACTCGAAGGAGCACCGGTCCGGGGGTTTAAAATAAAGATGGCCCTCGGGCTCGCGAAAACCCGGGGGAAAAGGCTTAGGTGGCAAATGGTAAAACCAAGGTTGAGCCTTGCTGAAGGAGTTTTATTCAAGGCGAACTGTCAAGGGGGTCCCATAAATCACCCGACCGCGTAAGGAACGCAAACTCAAGGAACATAATCCCGGTATCTCAGAAACTAGGGCGGCAAGAGTGGAACAAAACACCAGGCATACGGCTGAGCCTTCCACCATTTACCAAATATATAGATGCATTAATTAAATAAGAGATATTGTGATATCCCAACACATCCATGTTCCAACATGGAACAAACATCAACTTCACCTGCAACTAGCAACGCTATAAGAGGGGCTGAGCAAAAGCGGTAACTTAGCCAAACAACGGTTTGCTAGGAAAAGATGGTTAGAGGCTGACATGGCAATATGGGAGACATGATATATCAAGAGATAGGTAGCGTAGCATGGCAATAGAGCGAACAACTAGCAAAGCAAAGATAGAAGTGATTTCGAGGGATGGTCATCTTGCCTGCATGGTTCTCAGAGTTGTCGAAAGCTTGATCCTCGTAAGCGTACTCAACAGGTTCCTCGTTCACGAACTCGTCTCCCGGCTCTACCCAAGACAAGAACACAAACAAACGGAACCACAATCAACCACGAGAAATGCACAAGCAACATGATGCAAAATATGTATGATATGCAAGATATGATGTGCGATGCATATGCGTGCTCCGGAAGGAAAAATGATGAGCAAGGCAGTAACTTGGCAAACCAAGCATGCCACTGGAAAGATGAGATGATTTCGGTCGAAATCGATATAAAGATCACCGGAATCGGATGCACGGTTTGCAACTGGCAAGCAAAACAAAAATGACACGAATCTGCGATTAACAACATGATAGCACTTAAAATGCAACAAGAAACAATGCTACAGCACTCCAACATAGCAACAAAGCATATGACAGTAATCTACAGGAGATTCTTGACAAAATATGAACACTGAGCTATGGCTAGATCACAACATATCAAGCTCAAACAAGCATGGCAAAAGTGCAAAAGATAACAGGTTCACAGACTGAAAAACTGGACATGGCAGAAAACAGCATCAGGTAGCAATGTTCAGAGCACGAAATTAACATGCTACAGGAACTTAACATGAAAAAAATAAGGCATGAAAGTGTTCTACTAAATTCATATGACAAAAGTCCCTTACTTTGCAAGCTTGTGCTAGTAACCACATAGATCACAAAAATACATGGCATACACCCTTGGAAAGATGACATGGCATACAACAAAACACATGTAGAGCTCACGCCCATAAGATGCACAGATTTAATGATACAAAAATGACAAATCTCCAAGTTCTGATAAGAACCAGCAGATAACAGCAATTAGCCCTCTTGCAACAGAGATTTGGGCATCAAGATGAACCCTAATGAACATGGTGCCATTGAACAAAATGTAGAGCATCACGAGACGAACAATTTGACATATTACACGCGCGAAACGGAGCTACATGCAACGAGTTATGCAATGAGGAACATGGACACTTCCTGTAACAGGAAAAAGACTTCGAGAAATTTTAGGGGCTTCGGAAAGTCAACGCTCACAGTGTCTCGATCCAGATCGGGGCCGAGCCTTCGAGCTCGCCGGCGATGGCGCGACGCCGGAGGAGAGGAGGGAGGCCGGGGCTCGGGGAGGCGCGAGGCACGGCGGGGAAGGGCGGCGCCGGCCGG
>NC_057814.1:370118555-370127952 GCF_018294505.1 Triticum aestivum | reverse complement strand
GGCGCGGGCCGGGAGGGCCACGGGCGGGCCCCGGCGGGCCGGCGCGGTACGGGCGCCGACGGAGGAACGGACGTGTCTGGCGGCGGAGAGGGACGAGGGCTAGGGTTTGGACTGCGTTTCCTTTTCGGGAGGGGATGCTCTTTTATAGCTAGAGGGAGCTAGGAGGCTCCAAATGAGGTGCGGTTTTCGCCCACACGATCGTGATCGAATGACTTAGAGCATGGAAGAGAGTTTGGTGGGTTTTGGGCTGGCTTTTGAGGGGGTTTTTTCTGGACAGTCAAATGGACTTTGCGGATGCCCGGTTAACCGTTGGAGTACCAAACGACCTCCAAATGGAACGAAACTTGACCGGTGGTCTCCAGGTGGTATAATAAGGCCACTTGACAAGCCTCGGTCTATTCCGAGATTGTTTGACACCCGCTCACGAAAGAAAACAAGAGGGGTGCACCGGAGGAGATAGGAGCGCCGGATTGCAAAACGGACAACGGGGAAAATGCTCGGATGCATGAGACGAACACGTATGCAAATGCAATGCACATGATGACATGATATGAAATGCATGACATGAACAAAATGCAAAACGAAAGACAAAACCCAACCACGGAGGGAATATCATAGCACATAGCCGCATATGGCAAGAGTCGGAGTTACAAATATGGCAAGTCACATGCGGGGTGTTACAACACTCCACCACTACGAGAGGATCTCGTCCCGAGATCTAGGACTGAAAGAACTCCGGATATTCGGAACGGAGATGGTCCTCGCGTTCCCAGGTGGCTTCCCGGTCGGAATGGTGCGACCACTTCACTTTCAGGAATTTGATTGACTTGTTGCGAGTCTTGCGCTCAGTTTCTTCAAGAATAGCAACGGGGTGCTCATGATAAGACAAATCTTCTTGGAGGTCAATCTCTTCGAAGTTGATAGTGCGCTCAGGCGTCTTGAAGCACTTGCGGAGCTGTGACACGTGGAACACATCGTGCACATTCGCGAAGTTGGAAGGAAGCTCAAGTTGATAGGCGAGGTTGCCTCTTTTGCCAATGATCTTGAAAGGACCCACGTATCTAGGGGCAAGCTTCCCTTTGATACCGAAGCGACGAGTGCCTTTCAATGGAGAGACGCGGAGGTAGACATGGTCTCCGATCTCGAAAGCCAAATCACGATGCTTACTATCATAGTAACTCTTCTGACGCGATTGCGCGGCTTTGAGATTATCACGAATGACTTTACACATTTCTTCAGCTGCAGTGATTAAGTCATTGCCAAGAAGTTGGCGTTCACCAGTCTCTGACCAATTGAGAGGAGTACGGCACTTTCTGCCATAGAGAATCTCGAATGGGGCCTTGCCCGAACTCGCTTGGAAACTGTTGTTGTAGGAGAATTCGGCATATGGAAGACAATCTTCCCATTTCATGACAAAAGAAATGACACAAGCCCTGAGCATATCTTCAAGAATTTGATTGACTCGCTCGACTTGGCCACTAGTTTGAGGATGGAAAGCTGTGCTGAAGCGAATGTTTGTGCCCATGGCCTTCTGGAAAGAGTCCCAGAACTTAGAGGTGAAGATGCTTCCACGATCTGAAGAAATCAATTGTGGAATGCCGTGCAAGGAGACAATTCTGGAGGTGTATAGCTCTGCCAGCTGAGCTGCTGTGATGGATTCTTTGATTGGAAGGAAATGAGCCACTTTAGAAAGCTTGTCGATGACAACGAAGATAGCATCATTTCCACGCTTGGACTTTGGAAAGCCAGTCACGAAGTCCATTTCGATATGATCAAACTTCCATTCTGGGATAGCAAGAGGTTGAAGGAGACCAGCTGGTCGTTGCTGTTCCGCTTTCACTCTTCGACAGACATCACATTCATTCACGAATTGGGCAATTTCTCGCTTCATTCGAGTCCACCAATACGACTGCTTGAGGTTATGATACATCTTCATACTTCCCGGATGAATGGAAAGAAGATAATTGTGCGCCTCGTTCATTATGACTTTCCTTAGATCACCTTTAGGAACCACAATCCGGTCCTCGAAGAATAAAGTGTCTCTGTCATCAATGCGATAGCACTTGTATTTGGAAAGACCCTTGTCGATATCACGTTTCACCTTCTTCACCATGGCATCAAGAAGTTGTGCCTCACGAATTTGATCTTCCAAAGTAGGAGAGACTATGAGGTTGGCAAGAAAGCCTTGAGGAACAACTTGGAGATTCAGCTTGCGGAAAGCTTCACAAAGATCCGGTTTGAAAGGCTTGAGAATTAAACTGTTGCAATAAGCCTTCCTGCTTAAAGCATCTGCAATGACATTTGCTTTGCCTGGAGTATATTCAATACTCGGATTGTACTCTTGAATCATTTCGACCCATCGAGTCTGTCTGAGGTTGAGGTTGGGCTGAGTGAAGATGTACTTGAGACTCTTGTGATCGGTGAAAATGTCCACTTGTCTTCCCAACAAGAGATGTCTCCACGTTATTAAAGCATAGACAACTGCCGCCAACTCAAGATCGTGAGTGGGGTAGTTCTTCTCATTGGGCTTCAACTGACGAGAGGTATAGGCCACAACTTTCTTCTCTTGCATTAACACATCACCGAGACCTTGGAGAGAAGCATCACAGAAAACTTCGAATGGCTTGGATTCATCAGGAGGAGTCAAAACAGGAGCTGTGACTAGTTTCTCTTTGAGAGTGTTGAAAGCAACGTCACACTCAGGAGACCAGACATACTTCACATGCTTCTGGAGGAGGTTGGAAAGAGGCTTTGCAATCTTGGAGAAATTCTCAACGAATCTTCGGCAATAGCTTGCAAGACCAAGAAAACTGCGGAGCTGCTTGACATTCTGAGGAGGTTCCCAATTCACAATTGCGGACACCTTCTCGGGGTTAACAGCGATGCCCTGGGCAGAGATGATGTGACCAAGGAAAAGAACTTCATCGAGCCAAAAATCACATTTGGAGAACTTCGCATAGAATTGATACTCTCTGAGCTTGTCGAGCACCAATCGCAAATGTTTGGCATGATCCTTCTTATTCTTGGAGAAGACCAAGATATCATCAAGATACACCAGAATGAATTCATTGGTATAGGGGTTGAAGATGAAATTCATCATCCGAGAGAATACCGGAGGAGCATTGACAAGGCCGAAAGACACGACAGTATATTCATAAGAACCAAAGCTTGTTCTGAATGTTGTCTTGGGAATATCTTCTTCACGAATGCGAATCTGATGATAACCCATACGAAGGTCAAGCTTGGAGAATACTTTAGCACCTTTCAGTTGCTCGAATAGCTCATTGATGTTGGGAAGTGGATACTTGTTCTTGATTGTCTTCTTGTTCAATGGACGGTAGTCGACGCAAAGTTGGTCCGTGCCATCCTTCTTCTTGACAAAAAGAACACCACAAACCCATGGAGAAGAAGTCGGTCTGATCAAACCCAGACGCTCTTCTTCATCAAGCTGTTTCTTCAATTCCTTCAGCTCGTTAGGTCCAAGCTTGTATGGACGCTTGCAAACGGGTTCAGTGCCTGGCTCTAGTTCGATAACGAACTCAACTGGCCGATGAGGAGGCATACCCGGAAGCTCTTCTGGAAAGACATCTTGATACTCACAAACGACTGGAATTTGCGAGATGGCATTCAATTCGCCCTTCTCGTTGAGAGAAAAAAACCGAATGGTTTCATCACGAGCGGCATAAATAATCACATCCTCAGAAGAGTGTGTCAATTGAATTTCCCTGGCAGCACAATCAAGTTGAGCTTTGTGCTTAGAAAGCCAGTCCATCCCAAGAATTAAATCAATATCCGAGTCACCAAGAACCATTGGAGAAGACGGAAATTTATAATTGCCCATCTTGATAGAAACATCGGGAGCCATCATTTTGGTATTCATGAATAATCCTGGAGAGGAAACCGCTATCGGCTTAGGCAGATCAACAGTATGCAAATTGTTCATGGATGCAAAAGGTCTTGATATGAAAGAAATAGATGCACCAGTATCAAACAAGACTTTTGCAGGAATATCATTAACAGGAAGATTACCCATTATCACATCAGTAGATTCCTCCGCTTGAGCTGCATTCATCATGTTCACCTTTGCAGACTTTGGATTATGCTTGACCACTGCATTGTTGGAAGATCTGACAGGAGGAGGAGGAGGAGGCAGGCGCCTTTGGTTGAAGCACTTGTTAGCATAGTGACCTTTCTGCTGACATTTGTTGCAAGTCACCTCTGAGAGTGGACGGTGATAAGGAGCATTGGACTTTGGAGCTTGATTCTGAGACTTATTCTGATAGCCAGAGTTGGAAGAACCATGGCCACCTTTGTTCTTCTACTGGTAAGGCTGACGAAACGGAGGAGGAGGAGGCAACCAGAACTTCTGTTGCTTAGCTGTCAGAAGTGAGGAAGAAGACTGAACTGTGTCCCTGACTCTCTTCTTAGAAGCCTCACACTTGAGCTGAGCAGCCTCTTGCTTCAGTGCCATATTGTAGAATTGATCAAACTGAGTAGGCTCAACAAGAACGAGAGCTAACTGCAGATCCTCTCTAAGGCCACCTCTGAAGTGATAGATCATACTCTTTTCATCAGGAACGTCTTGTTTAGCGAAGCGAGCAAGTTTCTGAAACTGGATGTTGTATTGATACACAGACATGTTGCCTTGCTTGAGATTGCGGAACTCCTCACGCTTGCTCTCAACAACACTTTGTGGAATGTGGTGCGCTTTGAAGTCCCGACAGAAGTCAGTCCAAGTGATCACACGACCTCCTCTGGAATCTTTGTATTGCTGAAACCAATCAGCAGCTTGGTCCTTGAGCTGGAAAGAAGCGAACTTGACATAGTCCTCGGGCCTGACATTGCTACATTCAAAATGCTTCTTGATGTCCACGAGCCAATCGTCGGCATCCGTGGCCTCGGCACAGTAGCTGAAAGACTTGGCCTGATTTGCAAGAAACTGGTTGAGAGTAGTAAAGTGAGGTTGATTGTTGCCTTGACCTTGATTGCCTTGCCCTTGGGTACGTTCATGCAAGAGTTCCAGAATCATCTGAGCATTGGCGTTGGTGGCTGCCATGATAGCTTGCCATGCCTCCGGAGGTGGAGGTGGTGGCGGAGGGTTCGCTTGACTCCCTTCATTGCGATCCGGATTCTGACGCGTTGGCGGAGCCATCCTGAAGAGGGTGACATCCGTTAGCATCTTGATAGACAAATAGATAAGTAGAATCAACGGATAGAAATTGCAACATATAGCCTTCACAATAAACATTCGAACGAGGATGAACGAATTAATTCCATAGTAAATCATCACACTTCCATAAGTTGAGAAGCCACATGAAAAGATATGGAATCAACATATGACTTCGAAGCAACTCGAATACCACAATTCAAAACAAAACAAAGTATTGGCTTGCAGAATAAGCCAGAACAAACATATGATAGAGGTTTCGTCCGAAGTTTTTGTGGTGGGGCCCACACGGGCTCAATCGTACAGCACCATCATGTACAAGGCTGTGCACATGACATACGAAGCGTCCCCGAGTCGGCATAGCCATGGAATCTTTAAGACACTACGAGACCACAGTAAAATCAACCGTGTATAGGCGGACCACTAGACGTCGAACCCCAATCTCATATCATGCGTCTGTCGGAAAGATATCCTAAGGCTACTTGAATTCCCACTTATAAACTCCCGAAACTTTCTGGTTATGCAATCTGGTGTTGGGGATACAGGGGACACAAAATATATCACCCAAACTAGCAATCTCTAGATCCAGCTGTATCCATCCGTCAACACATAACCAAGAAACCTTCGGAAATCGTTTACCTCAAGCTTCGAAAAGCATCCGTTATACAAGTTATGGCAATACTCCCAAACTCCCGCCCCAGTACTGGGTGGCGTCGAGGTGATCTCACCAACAACTGCATAAAAGAGATTTCGATGTCGGCGAAACTCAGGTATTCCAGAACTGCAACGATAAAATTGTGACGACAACACCTCGGAGCTCAACTCCCCGGGACACTGCCACAACCCCTAAATGACAGGAGGCACCAAGAACAATGTTCTCGTCACAAAACCATCGGAACGATTCCAAGATACCCGCGTGATCCTAAAAAAAATTTAGTGAAATTTGATGAGAGAATAGTCAAAATTTCTACGTCAGGAGACCTCACCAGAGCGACGAAGGGACTGAGGAGTAAAAAGAATCCTACTCTCCGATATATATAATCCTAAGACTCAAAACATTTTTGTTCTAGACTCAACAACACCAGCGATTCGATCAAGCAGGGGGCTCCTAAGTCGGGGAAGGCTCTGATTACCAACTTGTAACGCCCACGATGCGGCTATGTCTCCCACGTGTCGAGGCACGACTTAGAGGCATAACCGCATAGTGGTTTTGTCGCAAGAAGGGTCATCTTCACACAATCCCATGTAATGAACAAGAATGGGATAAAGAGTTGGCTTACAATCGCCACTTCACACAATACATAAATATAATTCATACATCATCCAAAATACAAACATATAGACCGACTACGGCCAAAATCCAGATGAAAATAAGATAACCCCAAATGCTAGATCCCCGATCGTCCCAACTGGGCTCCACTACTGATCATCGGGAAAAGACACATAGTAACGACCACGTTCCTCGTCGAACTCCCACTTGAGATCGAACCCATCATCTGCACTGGCATCGTCGGCACCTGCAACTGTTTTGGTAGAATCTGTGTCACGGAGACTCAGCAATCTCACACCCGCGAGATCAAGACTATTTAAGCTTATAGGAAAGGATGGTGTAATGAGGTGGAGCTGCAGCGGCAAAGCATATATGGTGGCTAACATACGCAAAAGAGGGCGAGAAGAGAAGCAACGGAATGGTCGTCACCCGGTTTACAAGACATTTCGACAATGGTAAAACAAGACCAGCAAAGCCACCCGAATGTGCCAGCAAATCCCGATAGGAGCTGCACATATCTCGTTCTCAGGGCACACCGGATGGGCAAGATGTCGGGTTGGCATAGACCCTGGTTGCCCAGGGGGCGCCGAACATCGCCCAGTTTGGGCCAGCACTCGAAGGAGCACTTGTCCGGGGGTTTAAAATAAAGATGACCCTCGGGCTCGCGAAAACCCGGGGGAAAAGGCTTAGGTGGAAAATGGTAAAACCAAGGTTGGGCCTTGCTGGAGGAGTTTTATTCAAGGCGAACTGTCAAGGGGGTCCCATAAATCACCCGACCGCGTAAGGAACGCAAACTCAAGTAACATAATCCCGGTATCTCAGAAACTAGGGCGGCAAGAGTGGAACAAAACACCAGGCATACGGCTGAGCCTTCCACCCTTTACCAAATATATAGATGCATTAATTAAATAAGAGATATTGTGATATCCCAACACATCCATGTTCCAACATGGAACAAACTTCAACTTCACCTGCAACTAGCAACGCTATAAGAGGGGCTGAGCAAAAGCGGTAACTTAGCCAAACAACGGTTTGTTAGGAAAAGATGGTTAGAGGCTGACATGGCAATCTGGGAGACATGATATAGCAAGAGATAGGTAGCGTAGCATGGCAATAGAGCGAACAACTAGCAAAGCAAAGATAGAAGTGATTTCGAGGGGTGGTCATCTTGCCTGCAAGGTTCTCAGAGTTGTCGAAATCTTGATCCTCGTAAGCGTACTCAACAGGTTCCTCGTTCACGAACTCGTCTCCCGGATCTACCTAAGACAAGAACACAAACAAACGGAACCACAATCAACCACGATAAATGCACAAGCAACATGATGCAAAACATGTATGATATGCAAGATATGATGTGCGATGCATATTCGTGCTCCGGAAGGAAAAATGATGAACAAGGCAGTACCTTGGCAAACCAAGCATGCCACTGGAAAGATGAGATGATTTCGGTCGAAATCGATATAAAGATCACCGGAATCGGATGCACGGTTTGCAAATGGCAAACAAAATAAGAATGACACGAATCTACGATTAACAACATGATAGCACTTAAAATGCAACAAGCAACAATGCTACAGCACTCCAACATAGCAACAAAGCATATGACAGTAATCTACAGGAGATGCTTGACAAAAGATGAACACTGAGCTACGGCTAGATCACAACATATCAAGCTCAAACAAGCATGGCAAAAGTGCAAAAGATAACAGGTTCACAGACTGAAAAACTGGACATGGCAGAAAACAGCATCAGGTAGCAATGTTCAGAGCATGAAATCAACATGCTACAGGAACTTAAAATGGCAAAATAAGGCATGACAGTGTTCTACTAAATGCATACGACAAAAGTCCCTTAGTGACCATAAGCCAAAAAGGACCAGAAGATATGATGGCAAGCATGTAAACATAGCAAGTTTCGTTATCAGGTTTCAGACTTGGCAGAAAACAGAGCATGGCAGAAACAATAATATGAGGGCATGTTGGTGAGCTTGATGCACTCACCACAAGGCAATGAATGAAAAAACAAGCATACTTACAGCAAGATGGCATGTTTAGGAAGCTAACCATGGCAAGAACAAAAGCATAGCATGTATGGATCAACTACAATAAGCTTGGCAAAAATGAATATCATGTCAAAAATCTGCCAGAATTATTTTATAGCAAAAGTAGAGCAAGATTTAGTCATGCTATGTCACTCCATATTTGCAAACAAGGGCAGGAATGGATCAATTACAACAATAGCTACAAAACATCCTTACTGAACATCTCCAAAATATGCATGGATCTCTCTGTGGCATCAAGTTTACATGGCAACAAAATAACAGCAGAAGAGAAATCACTAAGTCCCTGAAATCAGAAACATTACGGTGCCTACTTTGCAATCTTGTGCTAGTCACCACATAGATCACAAAAATACATGGCATACACCCTTGGAAAGATGGCATGGCATACACCAAAACATATGTAGAGCTCATGCCCATAAGATGCACAGATTTAATGATACGAAAATGACAAATCTCCAAGTTCTGATAAGAACCAGCAGATAACAGCAACTAGCCCTCTTGCAACAGAGATTTGGGCATCAAGATAACCTCTAATGAACATGGTGCAATTGAACAAAATGCAGAGCATCATGAGACGAACAATTTGACATATTACACGCGCGAAACGGAGCTACATGCAAGGAGTTATGCAATGAGAAACATGGACACTTGCTGTAACAGGAAAAAGACTTGGAGAAATTTTAGGGGCTTCGGAAAGTCAACGCTCACAGTGTCTCGATCCAGATCGGGGCCGAGCCTTCGAGCTCGCTGGCGATGGCGCGACGCCGGAGGAGAGGAGGGAGGCCGGGGCTCGGGGAGGCGCGAGGCACGGCGGGGAAGGGCGGCGCCGGCCGGAGGAGGCCGCGGCGGCGCATGGTGGCGGCGCCGGCGGAGGTACGGCGGCGCGGGCGACGAGCGG